>NC_135714.1:205301989-205341989 GCF_964656455.1 Halichoerus grypus
TCATTACATCTACAGCAAGGCTCCCCCCCCTGCATTTTAGGGGGGAAAGCCTCGTGTTTTATAGAACAAGAACTTCTTCAGTGTTTCTCCTTCATAGACATCTTCATCTGCACCCATCCTTCATCTTACGGGCCTCAGAGAAGGATGAGTGGACCATTTTGTCCCAGGATGGTCTCGTGGTTGATCTCCTTGTCCCCTTTGAGGGTTGGTTTCATCAATAGACACTCAGATGCTTTTCTTCTAATTTAGGCTCCCTTATCACCTCACTTAGACTAAGACAGCATCATTCTCATCGCTGTCTTAGCCTTCAATACTTTTTTTTAAAAGATTTTATTTATTTATTTGACAGAGAGAGACCCAGTAAGAAAGGGAACACAGGCAGGGGGAGTGGTAGAGGGAGAAGCAGGCTTCCCTCGGAGCAGGGAGCCCGATGTGGGGCTGAATCCCAGGACCCTGGGATCATGACCTGAGCGAAAGGCAGGTGCTTAATGACTGAGCCACCCAGGTGCCCCTCAATCCTTTATTTTTTTTTTTTAATTCTTATCTCTGTCTTTAAAAAAGAAAACAATTCTGTTGGTCACATTTGAGAGCAATTCATCTCTCACCAGCTTTTGGAGGTTCAAATGACCTCATCAGCACCCTCTCTCAATTTCCCACCTCTGCTTCCTTTTTCCATGGCTTCATTCTCAGAGGGGGTTTCTATATGTGGCAGAAAATTGAAATCATTTTTTAAAGAGACTTTCAGCTTCTCTGAGCTTCTGTTGTTCTTCTAGTTCACAGTCTCAGAGAACAAGGGGAAGATACCTTCTCTGGCATCAGCCTTAATCCTCAAAATGATTTAGTGGTCCTGCCTGGCTGAGGTTCCCACCATCACCTGGGTCGATTCCATGAAGAGTCCCATTGGCCGTTCCCAGCTACCTGCCATAACTCAGGCAGGAGTAACAGGGGAGGCTCCCAACAAAATCACATGCACTGGGTGCACAGCAGTTTCCAAAAGGAGAAGCTGAGCAGCAAAGAACAAATAAGTTTTAAAGAGACCAAAAAATCAGATGTTCATTGCATGATTCTACAGAAACCTCTGACCTATTCTCTCTCCTTATCAACCTCAGCTCCCCATTGCCCACAGTGCTACAAGCAAAATGCTCCCCGTGGATTTCCAAGCACTTTGCCAGTCCCTTTTCCTCTAAATATTTTGATTTCCACTTCATCCTCCAATACTACCTCATATAGTTTTATCTTTGAAAAAAGCATAAGCCATTGTCTTTTTTTTTTTTTTTTCTTTTGTTCATTCCATTCCCTTTTTCTGGCCTCACTATTCATCTTCACTGCTAAAATTAGCATTTTTATTTCATTAAAATACTGAATTCTATTGAAATTGTGTCGTGAGGAAAAAATATGCCTCTATTTTTCACTAATTTGAGTTTGATGGACATAGAGGGACTTTAGTACATCGGTTTCCGTTTCCACGAGCTGCTTTCATCTTTTTATCAGTCCCAGCCGCTCTTTGATCATTTCTATTGCTCTTTTGATGTTTTCTAAATCCTCTTAGTAATGAGGGACTCAACATATAACAGCTGACGTTGTGCAGCATTTTCATTTTATTAAGAATGTTCTACGTTCCTGAGGATGAACTCACATTTTACCAACTTTTTTTTTCTTTACATCTTCAACTCTTTTAATAACAAGTCATTATGTGCAAGCAGACAGCAGGCTAATTATGTCCTTTCTTCCACCAACTCAGTTAGTGCTGTAATATTTCCCCGTGTTCTTGAAGTTAGAAGGTGTATTAAGGATACCAGCTAGTTACTGAGCACGACCAACACTGGTTTGTCTTTCCAATGAGTTATTTCAGGTAGGTGCCAGAATTCCAAAGTCTTGATGATCTTGTCATAGGTATTTCTGTACATCCGAAATAAGATAATTGAAAAGAATGGCATATTTTCCAGTTTATTTTGCCCTCCTCCTCCTCCTCCTCCTTCTTCTTCTTCTTCTTTACTTTTACAAGAACCTTGTTTGTTTCTAACTGTATTCCTAAACAGCTCTCCTTTTGTCTACACAGCATGAAACCTTCATTAGAGCAATTGGCTTGTATGTGGGATTTAACTATGACTCCAGCATTTTAACCCAGACTTTGCTTTGAGTTGCCAGTAGGACTAATGAGCTAATCAGTACTCATCGGAGCATCATTTTCATTACCTGTGAAGTGGGGATGCTCATAACCGGGGCTTTGTCTGGATACATTACAAAAATCATTATGAAAGTTCATTAAAGTCTGTGACAGGGTCCTCTGTTGGAAGCTGTAATTAATCTATGTGTTTTGCAAACAGGCTCGATAAATATGCAGTTGCCTAAAGGAGTGTTTAGAAAGGAAACCTGATTATTTGAGAGCCAGTGCAATGTGATTCATAAATGCTTTCAGTTCTGGGTCGTGTCTCTCCTGGGGTCTGATGCAGCTTTAGAAAGCAAGGTTGCCATGCTCTCCCCTCACCCCTCCTTTTGCTGTTCCTCCCTGAAACTGTGGCTAGTTCCTTTCTTGAAGTCAATTCCATTACAACAAACTTTTCAAATTAGTTTTCAGTCCATTTCAACTTTACTGTTATCTTTCCAAACTGTTCACTTTCTTGTCAAAAATGTAATTATCCATCCGGGTCTGGGACAGTATTTTTGGCTTTCCATTATATCCGTGCTCCCACCGGTGTGCTCAGAACATGAAGTCATGTCATTGTTTCCTCCATGTACAATCTCCTTTGGAGTCAAAATGACGGATCTGAATTTTATGCTTTTCCTTTTTCTATAGCACACCAGGTTGAATTATACTCTTTTGTTCAAGGATATAATCCCTCAGTTGCCATTCCTTTTATTCTCTTTGTCTTTCCTCAAACTTTTTTTATCCGTTCCTATTTACACTGCTTTCTTCTTATTCTCGCAGATTTTATTAAAATAAATCAGAAACCCTCTGTTGCGACTTGACCTTGTTTCTCCCATCCTTGCCATTTACAATGTATCTCCACCTAGACTATTGCAGCTGTCTCCCAACTGATATCCTTTTCTTCTGGGCTTTCTCTTTTATGGTCTGTGATGCACAGATTCGTCATCCTCATGTTCATGAGGTCTCTGCTCTGAAAACAAACTATGTAATGAAAGAGCTGGGAGCATCGCTGCTGCAGAGGCTGGGCTGGGCCAGTTCCGGGCTGTGTTTTTAAGTTTATCTCTTGTAACTTACTTCGTCTTGCCTAGAACTAGCTCTGAAATGGACATCTTACATCTACCTGGCAGGATTCTGGTGAAAGTTAAATAAGATGCTACTGTATGTTGGCACATAGGACTGTCTCCAGAATGTCATAGGTACTCAACACATATTAACACCCTTATCTTAGGGCCATTAAAAATTACATTTTCATCCACCAATGAGAACCAGATAACATGACCAGACTAGGTGAAAATACGGTTTTCTTCTCCATCTTTCTGATGCGCTCTAAGTCCTCAAAGTATTATTACACAGCCATTGATTTTGATGGTGATTGGTTGATGTATCTTGCAAGTATCTCAATTTATACTTTTCCCCTCTTTCTTTCTTTTTTTTTTTTTTCATTCTTCCAATTTATTTGTGAAGAAAAAGGGTCAGTTGTCCTGTTGAGATTGCCACAGTATGCATTTTGCTGATTACACCCCCTTGGTGTTTAGGAAAATTGCTGTAAATTAGTACCTGGATACAGAGGCTCAGTCGGACACGGGTGTGTTTTCTCAGCAAGATGACTTCGCATCTTGGGCTGCGCCTTCCTCAGGAGACAACATCACTGATAGGCAGGGACTAGATCTCTCCATTGAATAAAGGCTGCAAATGGAAACATTCTAAGTCTGGCATTCCTTTTTTCATTGATTAGCAGAGGTGCTTCTGTGAAGAGAAGTATGCTATTGGATTATCCGGTGGTAAAGTTCATAGTGTAGGCAAGATAAGAATAAATGCTTGCGCCTTCTGTTTATCCCCCATCCTCCACCCGGGCACTCTTGACAATTTGGGCTTGATGCTTTTCTGTTGGCAGCATGAAAAGGGGGTCATCCCTGGCCTCTGCCCGCCAGATGGCAGCAACATCCCCCTCCCTCGACTTCTCAATCCCAACAATGTCCTCAGACGTTGCCACAAGTCCTGGGGCTGAGGAGGGAAGTGCCAAAATCTCCCCTAATTGGAAACTACTGCTCAAATGCAATTAATTTTATTTCTATATTATTAAGAACTCATGGATTTAAATGTATTTGATGATTTTCAGCCTATAGAACTTACTGATGCTAAATTGTACTATCTTTGGCTTTTGGCACCTTTTCACATTACCTCCTGAGGACGTGGCAGCCTTCTTGCTAACGAGGATAGCAAATATTCCCATATTATTTTATGTAGTTCCAGCTCCAGGCCGGAAGTTACTCGTTCACCCAAGAAATCTTGTACTTCTTTCATGGAAACTGATATTTTAGGACTATAATCTGAGCATTTGTAATGTTTGTTGCTTCTTGAACTTCTTATTTCTGGGCTCTTTCACTAGGGAGGGAGTGTGTGTATGTATGTGTCAGTGTGCATGTGTGTGCATTTGTATGTGTGTAAACGTGTGTTTGCATGTGTTTCTCTGTGTGTGAATGTGTGTGCATGTTTGTGTGTGTGTATAGGAGGATGTGTGAATGTGTGTGTGTGTGTGTGAATGTGTATATGTGTACTTGTGGATGTGTGGATGTCTGTGAATATGTGAGTGCATGTGTGCATGTGTCTGTGTGTGTATTTGTATCTGTGCATGTGTGTGTACACGTGTGTGTGTGGGTGTATGAATGTGTGCCTGTATGGGTGTGAGTGTGTGGGTGTGTGTACACGTGTATATATGTGTGCATGTATGCATTTGTGTGTGTGTTTACATGTGTGACACGTGTGTGTTAATGTGTGTGTTTGTATGTTCATCTACGTGCAGGTGCATGTGTGAGTGTGTATGGGTGTGAATATGGGGGGCGTATGTGTGCGTGAATGTGTGTGAATGTGTGTGCGTGTGTGTGTGCATGCAGGGCATGTGTGAGTGTGTATGGGTGTGAATATGGGGGGCGTATGTGTGCGTGAATGTGTGTGTGTGTGCGTGTGTGTGTGCGTGTGCGTGCAGGGCATGTGTGGAGCCTAGACACACAAGTGTTCATGGCGACACACCCAGTTCAGAGTCAGCACTAGGGGTTTTACTTGCTGTCCCCATGTCACCCCTCTACCCCCGGTCACCCTGAGAGTCCCTGTCCTCAGCAACTCTGGTAAAGGTAGGATTACAAAGCCAAACACGTCCTCAATTATTTTATTCTACATCAGAAACACAACTTGAAAAGGACCCCATTGTCACCTTACACAGTCCAGGTACTGATAGCAACGTGCAATATTTTCACACTTGGTTCACACCTCACAGTGGAATTACTGCACTAAAGGCTCTGGGAGTGTTCACAATTCGACCCACAATTTGTTGTGTTTGTTTCATTTTTTTATATTTTAGGATTGCTTCTAAAAGTAATTTTGTTTTATAATTATATAGAAATTTTGCATATTTACACGACTCCACAGTCAAATCTGCCAAATTAGGTTTATTTGTAAAGTCTCTTTTCCATTTCCGTGTCTTCCACACTCGTTATTCCTCTTTGGCAAGAATGATTATGCTTTATTCTTCTGTATTTTGAGAATATAGACACACATATATATGTTATAAATAATATTATCATTCAATAGTGTTACACAATTATATAGTATTGTATATAAATATACATATATTTGTATCACCTCCTCTTCCCAACTTAGATAAATAGTAATACGTTTTAGGCTTTCTACTTTTTTTTTTTTCTATTTAATGTAGTCTGGAGATCATTCCATAGTATTTACTCTCTTTATCTCTTCCTTTCTTTCTCCTCTATCCCCACCCAATCATTCCTTCTCTCATTCAATTTCTCTCTCTCTTTCTCCCTCTCTTCCAACCCATTCAAAGATTATTTCCAGTCTTTTGTGTTAAAAATGGTCTGTCATAAATAGCCTTGTAAATTTATATTTTCACATACTATATATTTTTTAAAAGCAGGAGATTACACATGGCATGCAGAAAATAGTGGATATCCAAATGGGGATATATCTCATTTATCCCACAGAAATTAAGACTTGTTCACAAAACAGCATAATGCTATGAACAGGAGTATTTATGGCAGCTTTCTTCATAATAGCAGAAGACTGGAAACGATGTAGATGTCCTTAAACATTCAAATGATGGAGCGAAGTGTGAGTATTCCACACTGTGGGGTACTATTCAGCAATAAGAAGGAAGAAACCACTGATACCCAGGACACTGGGTGAGTGTCCAGAGAGCTCTGCTGCTGTTCCCAAAGGCCACCTGCCATAAGACGCTGTTTCTACAGCATTCTAAAATGACAAGACCACAGGCAGAGGGAACAGACTGGTGGTTGTTAGGGTGTGATGAGGGGCCTGGGCTGGAAAGACGTGTGTTGCTGTAAAGCTCAACAGTAGGGATCCTTGTGTTGATGGAGATGCTCTATGCCTTGCCTGTTTCAATTTTAATATCAAACAGTAGTTAGGCAAGACTTTACCGTGAGGGAAATTGGACAAAGGTGGCAAGGAATCTTTATCTGTACTTCTGACAGCTGCGTGTGAACCTTCAAGCATCCCGAAATAAAGCTTAGTTCAAAATAATAAAACCCCATAGTAATTCTTTACCAGATCACAGATGGAAACTAAATATTCACACATTTCCAAATTCCACCTCTATAACTTTCCTATTTGGTAAATTCTACTGATACTTAATTCTTATGTGTGTGACAACTTTGCCTGAGTTTGGAAATAACAATCAGTTAGCTGCATCTAATTGCCGCTAGTGGCAGCTTCGGCAAGACAATCTTCTTGTTTGTTTGTTCTCCTTTTTACAGTTATTAGAAAGGGAACACATTAATGCTATCAATAACATTTAATTACTATAATATTGTATGCGAAGAACATAATCTGTTCTTTCATTTGAGTAACAGCCTCTACAATCCAGCTTTTTTGTTGGGTGTATTTCCTTTTATTGGACTATCTTTGAAGCTGCTAGGGCTGATCTTATTTTCCATTGTCCCATTGGAATAAATGTTTGTTCACCTTGTTTACAAATTATACAGCCTATCTAATTCAGCCCTGGGAAAAGTCAGAACTGTATGAATTGCCAAAGAGTACGTTTTATATGAAAACAAACTCTACCCCATAGATGAAATTTCATGAGTTGAAACCAGTAATAATGGGATGGGCTTGACACATGGCGAACTGTTCCATCATCCGGGATGCTTATCTTGTCTTCTGTAAATGATGGTATTAGACAAGGATACATCAAATCAAGTGAGCAACAGATAGGATTTTTATGAGTTTTCCCCTTGAACAATATTATGATAAATTCATACAATAGCATTTGATTTCTTTTCCCTCTCTGCCAGGAGGATCAAGCAAAGAAAATGAGTTTGCCCTTCAGTCTTTGAAGCTTTTTGATGCATGGCAACTATAGTCTAGTGATAAGAATTAGCTCCACACTTTAAGTGAGCAATAACTCAGTTTTTCAAGCTGTCTCCTTCCATGTTCCTGTCTGCATTGTTTCTTCTCTTTTTTAGCCATGTTACTATTTCATATTTTTCAGGGATCATTTCTATAGTTTGTACTATTTTGTATTTTTAAAAATTGTTTTCACATTAATTTTTGGAGAAGCAATACATAAAGTGGGTAATGAAATAATGATTGACTGCTGCTATGGGAAACCACTGCAGTTGTGTGGGGGCAGTGGCCTGATCCAACACACACTTAGATTTTCCATCTATCATAATCTCTAAATCATATTAGCATATTGGAAAAGTTTTATAGCCACTGACAACATTTCTTTCGAGAAGAGAAGGAAATACCTTTTAGATTTATTCCTAAAAATGCTGTCAATATATTGAAAAAAAAAAATCTTTTGCCCAGAAATCACTTGTAAGGTGTCATGTGCATAACAGTATATGAAGCATGACACTTTTTTGCTTTGAAAAATGTGTAATCATCATGTTGCTGTAAGTGTTTATTATCAGTAATAAAATACATAGAAGATGTAGAGAGCTAAGAAAAGGGCATGAAAGACACAAAGCTAACACCACTCAAAAGCAGATTTAATTTAAATCGTTGATTTCATTAATAGGCACTGAGCATGTATTTCGTCAACAGGCACTGTTGTGAGGGCAACGGACATAGAAGTTAAAATGCACAAAGGACCAGGACTCACGGAGTCTACGTTCTCATCAGGAATGGGGGTGCCTGCCGCATTCCAGTCAGGAAGGCAGGGTCCTCCCCGCAGCTCCAACCAGAACCCAACTTTGTGTCAGGGTCTGGTGTAAATGCGAGGTTTCCTCCCTGGCTCATTAATACAAATGTATTATTTTCTGTGCTACAACTAATAACATGTCTCGTTGCTCTTAAAGCATGGATTTTTTTCACATTTGTGTTTTAACATCTCTGGTTTGAGATGTGTCTTACAATCATTAATAAGAAGACCTCATGCTACTTTTTTATTTTCCTTTTCATTGTTGCATGAAATAATGATGTATCTCATAATTGATGGTATCTGAGACTCGATGTTCTCCCAGATAGTGAGAAGTATAATGGAGGACAATGTAGGGGGGTGGGCAAAGGGTTGGAGAGTGAGGGGGGTTTCGGGAGTTGGGGATACAGTCATCAGGGGCTGCGTCTCTATGGGGAGAAGGGTGGGGTGATATGGGGGACAAGCCCTGTGGCTGTCCCAGGAGTGTTCCAGCAGGAGGCCCCAGCATGTGCAACATTGCAAAGTGAGATTGTGCCGCACGGTGGGTCTGCTGAATGACAAGAAGACTGGGGTTGGCTGTGGGGGAGAGTTTAGAGGAGGAGCTCTTTTGAATTAGGCAGGAGCAAGATCATGAAGGATCAACATGTCAGCATTGTGTCTGCTGCTATGGGAAACCACTGCAGTTGTGTGGGGGCAGTGGCCTGATCCAACACACATTGTGCAAGGAACAATCTGGATTGGTGTGTGAAGTGTAGACTGTTGGGGTGGGGATGGGGCCAGGGTGAAGGCAGGAGGATGGACAGATGGACAGGTGATGGGCACCGGAGGTGAGAGGTGCTTTGGAAAGAGCAATAGTAGGAAGGATCTTCTAGATTTGAAAGTATATTGCAGGTAGAGCTGACACGCAATGTGGGCAGGGAGTCTCCATGCAGGTGGGGTGGGTGATAGAGGGGCTTCAGACGACTGGGCTGAAGGGATGAGATAGACAATGGTGGTCTGAGGGCGGGATGCTCTAGGCAAACATCTACAGCCAGGTAGTGCTCCTGGGCGTGAAGTTCGAAGCAACCATGGGGGGCCCGGCTCACTGTACGGAGGAGCTGTCCTGGACATCTTCGTTGGCCACTGCACCTGCTTCCCCTCATTCCCTGAGCTCTGTGCTCCGAGGACGGAGTGCAGCAATGGGCTCCCTCACCTCTGGCTCCTCACTGGTTTTCGCCAGTGGGGAGTGAGAGAGGAGACTGGGGAGTCGGAGCAGACTAAGGCAGGGGTGTTCGTCGCTGGACCCTTTCTTGTGGGATGCCCCAACTGCGGCTTCTCCTAGACAGCCCTTCCTCCCAGTACCAGTCCCCTCACCCTGGAGCTGTCACGCTGGGGTGACCCTCTGCTACTGTCCCAGGGCCACAGTCCTAACCGGCCCCTGTCGTTCACTCAAACCCAGCCACAGATACACCCAACAGCCCCTCTATCAAACCAACCTCCATTCGTCACTTTGAGTGTGCTGCTTCCTTCCAGGACTCTGACTGGTCGACGCGGAGGCAAGAAGGTCGAGGAACCGAGTGTCCAGGTGAAGAGAAGACAGGAGTAGACTTGTCTGCAGAGCTGAGTCATCAGCAAGACAAGAGCAGTTGGCCAGGGATGAGGGGATGAGGGGAAAAGGTAGAGAGTCCAGATCAAACAATCATGTTAAGAATCAACATGAGCAAAGGAGTATTGTTTTCTTCATTTTTTAGGTTAGAGAAGTGATATAATCCAATTGATGCTCCCCACTTAGAAGGACATATTTGTACTTCATATGGAAGGAAGAAACATTTTGAAAAATCTGTACGGAAATGCAGTGAGCTCACATATTAACTGTCAGGGAATACTGTTTGCTTTAATATAGCCTTATGTGGAATAAGCAATATTGAAGTAGCTAGATGTCTTTATAATCGCTTTGAAGAAATTAAACAGAAAATCGTAAAATCAGCTTGATATTTAGTTTTGCCATTAAGTGTATGAACATCAACTACTAATTGGATAAATTTTGCATTAGGGATTATACTGACCTGAAAATGAAATGAAGTCCTTAAAAAAATCTGTTTAATCATTTCCTACAGTTCTGAAGGGCAGTGGCTTGGATAAGAAAGACTCAGGAATACTTTCTGTGCCCGATTTGTCTATAACTTTAGCACCAGGAAATCTCCAAGGCATTCTTACGTATTTCTGAGGTAACTCTGAAAGTACTAGAATGCTGTTCAGACCCCAGGTCCTGTAATCAACATTCTCCCAGGGTACGCCAAGGATGGCTTTCAGGTTCTTTCAGTTCATGGGAAAGCAGAGGAACCTCTTACCTAAAATAGAATATTTAGATCTCCAGAGGGAATGTTTCGCTTGGGAACCATCTGAAATGGTGAGGAGCTGGTCACCCCTGTCCACAGGGAATCCTCGTCCCTGGTGAACCCAGAAGGCAGAGCGTGAAGGAATCCTCCGCCCAGCAGGAACTGCCTGAGCCACCACCACAAGCCTGGCTATCTGTCCACCCTGGAACAGGACAGTGAAGAGCCTGCTCTTGTCTCCTTTCAGTGGGGGAAAATAAATAAAAATCATTAAGTCATTGCAAACCTGAATCTAGCTTTAGACCAGGAAAAAAAAAAAAAAAAGAGAGAGAGAGAGAAATAGAGAAAGAAAAGAAAGAAAGGAAGGAAGGAAGAAAGAAAGAAGAAAGGAAGAAAGAAAGAAAAGAAAGAAAGAAAGAAAGAAAGAAGAGAAAGAAGAAAAGGAAGGAAGGAGGGAAGGAAGGAAGGAAGAAAAAAAAGAAAAGGAAAGAAAAGAAAAAAGGAAAGAAAAGGAAAGGAAGAAAGAAAGAAGCAAGAGCTGTTCTCATCACTGTTAGATTGTGGCCCCCATGCTTGGCTTTGTAAGAGAATAATTTAGAATGCTCAACAAAAGAGGTCTCCCAAAGTACACAGACGAATAGTGCTAATTATATAAGCCAGAGATCTTGAGAAAAGAAGCCAGAAGCAAACCGCCCACACCACACGCCACCACCACAAACAAAGAAGAAAATGTCAATTTAGGAACAAAGGGGCAATTAAGAAAGCGTGTTGTTTACTTAATTCCCAACTTGAAAAGCAAAAAGAATTCTGCTAGGAAAGGGTTGTAGGAAAAATGTTGTGCCGTGGAAGGCCTTGTTAAGGAAATCAAAATGAAGCAGAAAGATCAGAACACTTGGAAATAATGTTTTTAGAAACTGAACACTACATCTTTATGTCATGAGTTACAGATCCACAAGAGTCTTTGCCATTTGTTTGTTTCTTTAAAACGTCTTTTAAAGTTTTATCACAATGTAACTTTCTAACCTCTTAAACTATGGATAAAATGTATTTCTTAGTATCATTTAAAAAAAAACAACTAGGTTACTATTATAGCATTTTTCAGTAAACATTTTTTTCAGTGATTTGTTCCCATGTTTTATAATGAATGTCATTGTAGTTGTATGGTATTGGAACAGGCTGAGAGTAACACGTTGTCCATTAATGTATGTTCTTCATTGATTAAATGGACATGTTTTGTGTGCATGTGTGTGTTTAATTTATGAACAAATATACCTGATGTATCAGCTTACGTAAACAGTGTAGAATATAAATAAGCTTCCATTTTGAAAATTATTATTAACTTTCATTAATAAGAAGTAATGAGTCTTTCTCAAGATTCCTATTTGTATATTTGTGCCAAAGGACTTGGCCATAATTCTCTACAAAAGCTATATATAAATTCATTTGCTTGGCAATACATAAGAATAATCACTTTACATGGTTTGTCCTTTGACCTTCCACATTTTGTTTGTATCCATTCTCCATCCCAAATTATTTTATTTAAAAATGTATCTCTGAACAGAATTCCATTATTTTATGATCATATTCAACTCCCTCTCTATGCCTCTTCACTGCCATAATATCTATAATAAAAAGGGATGAAAGCATTACCAAACAATCTATTAAGTGAGCATTCTGGTGATTTGTTGATTGATAACTACCAGTTGGGTGCTGAAACTCTTTCTTAGACCATATCATTATGTTACAATTTTTAGAATAGGCAACTGCAAGAATTAAACAGATGGAATAGAATTCACCTAAAAAGCTTTGATATAATCACATTAAAGTCTTTGTTACTGTTAAGCATCTATTTACATATGAAAAATGATTACATAGCACTGTGTCATTGCAGTAAATAACAGACTGCTCCAACAACAGCCGATATTTTATCTTTCACTGTAGGAGTGCTCATCACTAGGCTGATAGAAAACCGCAGTTATATGCTCTGAAAAATTAATTTTTCCTGTATTATAGATAAATAGGAAGAAACTCTTAAAAACTCTTGGAACAAATTATCACTGGGGACAGAAGATTAAAGTGAGAGGTGCAATGTGTTTTATCTTAATTTTGGCAAGACTTTGGGTAATATTCTACCTGAATATTCAACCTGAGTACAAAGGGAGATCAGTAAGCAAGTTTGGTTAGATGTTTATTGGCAAGAAAGAAGTAAATCAATACAAATAGGAGAAAGTTGTTGTGAACTCTAATTTTGCCTCTAGTAGTGTGGATGGGGACACGCCCTACAGCAGAAAGGCATGGGGTGGGGTGGGGCGGAGAGGAGGCAGTGTGAAAATCGGTTTAAAAGGTTGTTTAAAACTCTAAGTGATATCCTGACTAACAGATAGAGACAAACCTGATTTGCTGATAAAATCAATATATACACAGACTGGAAGAGAAAAGTGGCACATTTAAGAAACAGACTAGTGGGAATGTCAGGTGGGGGACAGTTCTGAGTGTCCAAGGTGGATGCATTTATGGAGGATGGAGAAAGGGAATTGGTAGCCAGCCAGGTTGGCAATAGCCCAGATATTACATCCATAAGTAGATACGGAAATCGAGGGACACTGATGTTTCACTGTTATAAAAACCTGCGTCCCAGTGGGATTATGAGCTATCTAGAGCATCTCCATTCTGTGGAGAGAGCGATAGGGTGGCTTGGTCGGTGTCTTAACAATAGCCCTCCATTTTTATAAGCTCGCTCCTATATCAGAAGGTCTAGAAGCTTACAAACTCTATTTCCCAGGATCCCTTACCAGCAGGATTCCTGTTCTCTCTAAGGAATTAAAAACAAGCAGATAGCATTGAGAGTTCCGATAATAGAGTCAGAAAATCCTGGATTTAAACCTTATCTTCACTGTTTATGACCTGCGTGTCTGTTCAGTGTTTGGAATATTACTTTAGTTTCAGTTCCTTTTCTGTAAAATGAGGTAAATGATAGAACCTATCCTGTACTTGCAAATGAGTTATGAAGTGTTAACAAGGTGCAAGAAAGAAACTGCATAAACAGCATCCATTTGATAAATATTAATTCAGAATATTAATTTGGTACTTACCATGTACCAGGCACTGTGTTCAGCAGTAAAAAAAAAAAAAAAAAAAAAAAAAAAAAAGGAGGGGCGCCAGGGCGGCTCAATCAGTTAAGCATCCGACTCTTGATTTCAGCTCAGGTCGTGATCTCAGGGTCGTGAGACTGAGCCCGGCATCAGGCTCCGCACTGGGGGTGGATCCTGCTTGAGAGTCTCTGTCTCTCCCTCTGCCCCTCTTTCTCTCAAAAAAAAAAAAAAGGAAAAACAAAGCAGATACAGCCCTTGTTCTCATGGTGCTTATAAACTAGTTTAAAGTCTACATAACATGCATTAAGTGGTGTACATGTTTGCTAGCACATAGTAGGTGGTTACTAAATATTATCTCTTATTATTAACATTGGCAGTAATAATATAATAAAATTTTCCTCAGAGCAGATATTCCTAGAAAATGAGAAATACGCATACATGTATATGCATATATATGCATATATAAATGTTATGTAGGGGCGCTAGGGTGTCTCAGTCAGGTAAACGTCTGACTCTTGATTTCAGCTCAGGTCATGGGCTCAGGGTCGTGAGATTGAGCCCCACATCGGGTTCTGCGCTGAGTGTGGAGCCTGCTTGAGATACTCCCTCCCCCTCTCCCCTTCCCGCTGCTCATGCTCTCTCACTCTCTCTCTCAAAAAAAAAAAAAGGTTTATGTGTATTTGTATATATGTCTATATATGTATTTGTGTGTATATATATGTATGCATATATATATATTTAACAATTATGTTTTAGTTTAGATGCCCCCTCCATAATTTCCAAATATATATGTTTAACTTTTTGAGAAGCTACGAAATTGTCTCCCAAAGTGGCTGTAGCCTTTCACATTGCCACAAGCAGTTTCTGGGAGTTTCAGTTTCTCTAAATTTTGGCCAATATTTGGCTTGGTCAATCTTTTAAACTTTAGCCTTTCTAGGAGGTATGCATGAAAATCTTATTTTTCCCCATCATTTAAGTGTGAAGCCTTTCTTTGGGAACATGGTCTCATTGTACACATTCTGGAGTGACAGTGAAGATGCTTTATGCTCTGCTTTCTGGTGTCGATTCTCCGAAGGGCAGCTTCGGTCAAGATCTCTGCTGCAGCCTGAGCACTTGCAGAAGTTCCAGAAGCTTCTGTGGAAGCTCTGAGCACTGGAGAATGCATCGGAAGCACTTCTGGATGCAGAGCAGCTTATGTCTTTATTTGCCTTGAGTGTTCATTACACATTCATTGTGCACAGTTTGAGCATGATGTGTAGGCCCTCAACAGTCTAGTAGAAATTCTCTGGGGCTTTTAAGACATGTATGATATTTTTATTTTTTTTTTATTTATTTATTTTTTTTTTTTTTAAAGATTTTATTTATTTATTTGACAGAGACACAGCGAGAGAGGGAACAGAAGCAGGGGGAGTGGGAGAGGGAGAAGCAGGCTCCCCACGGAGCAGGGAGCCCGATGCGGGGCTCAATCCCAGGACCCTGGGATCATGACCTGAGCCGAAGGCAGACGCTCAACGACTGAGCCACCCAGGCGCCCCAAGACATGTATGATATTTTTAAAGATCTACTTAATGTCAAATTTAAGACCCTGGGACAATAATACCTATTTTCCTATGAAATTCGGGGAGAAGAAATGGTAGATGCTATCGGCAGATAATGTGATTTGATAAAATCGCTATGTCCTTGGCGGAATTAAGGCTTAATTTCACTTCTAGATGTTAAACCTCCTTTACCTTATTACTCAAAGTCTCCCTAAGGCACCCGCCAGCCGTGTGATTTACCAGCTCAGCTCATCAACAGATGCTAACATCACACTCTGACAACAGTTGATTCGACATGCAAACACCTCCTCTGTCTGAGGCAATCGGTCCTCCAGAGAAGGTTTTGAAAGGAGCTCTTGTTTCACTTCTGAATTTGATTAAAATAGCTTATTAGTAGCCAGAGTACACTAAATACTACCTTCACATGCTCACGGGATTTGGAGAAAACCTTATAAAAGAAATTTCAGGAAGATCAGTATTTTCCAGGACCATGTTATGGATGTGAGATTTGCAGAGTATGGCCTAATACATTGTTTCCTACCTAGTAGATCTGAAATATGAACATTTTCTCATATGTAGTGTTGATGGCAAAAGATTCCCATGGAGTGTAAAATAATCTCCATATTCAAGAGTCAATTAGTACTAAGCAATTTCTTTCTCTTTCATTTTTATTAAACATTTTCACCATTTGACTACAGAAGTCTTCATTTTAAGTCTTTCAGAAATATACCTGTAGGAATTGCTGAATAGTTAAATGTTATTAGCACTACTTAATTTTTTATGATTACTTCTAGTTATTGCTAAGAGGGGACTGAATCATCTACTTATTTAACTTTGACTTTTAAAGAATAGGGACTATTTCTGCCTTCATTTCCCAGTCTTCAACTTGTGCTCCCCATTTTATTTGTGGCATTTTATGGTTTGGAATAAAGTCGGTGGCCTTAGTATTTCAAAGCACCATAAAGTCTGAACATTTTTTGTTGTGCTTACCCGGTGTTTTAAAAGGCAGCGTAACTAGGTGCAGCGCATTAACTGTAACTTAGCACCAATTACCTGATGCCTGGCCCCTATTTATGTAGACTGCAAAGCTTGGTGTAGACATTGGAGGTAGCGGGTTCTAATGTTAAAAATAATGCAAGTTGACATAATAAAAGCAATGTATTATTGCAACATGCTATTGTTCTGTCCAGTTACTTATGAGGAGCAACTGCTTCAGAGGATGTTGAAGGAGAGGTGGTGATTTCCGGGAAAATCTTACTTTCCATTCATTCATTTGGAACATGGATAGTCCTAATTAAAAAAAAGAAAAAGCTAGACAAGTCAAGCTATGTTCAAGAGAAGTCAAGGGATGTTCTCTGTGAATCTGATGTGAACCGCATGATGTTTATTCTGCAGAACAGAGTCACTTCTGGTATTGAGCACAAAGTCACATAATGCATGTAACTTGTGGGATGGGAATCTGGGAGCTGTGTGATCCTCCCGGAGACTATAACCCCGAGTCTTGTGGAGGCATCAGCTTTCTCAGAAGCAGCAAATACCAGCCCTTATATTTGCTGTTATTTAAAGGAAACCATGAGAGACAGGGAAATACAAATTTGGAAAATGTTACAAAATATTTGTTTCATGCAATGACCTGCTTTGCTTTTTTTATACTTTCACAAATTATCAAAGATAGTTTCAGAGCTGTGCAGGTTCCGCTTTGCTGCTCCTCATCCTACCTACATAGGCCTGTGTTTTGTTTCAGAGTGACACAATCCTACTTTGAGATACAGTTCCTTTTGTCCTAGTGGCAAACACGGTGCAGATTTCATTCCTCAGCCGCATTTGACTCAGGCTGCTAAAATCTGTGATGCTCGCCTCTGGCCAGTGCAGCATTAATAGGTCATAGTGATCCAAACTCAGCATCACAGGCATGCGTGTGGACGTGCTCTGCTCCTACTGTGGTTAAATGTGCTGTCCTTTGGGTGGGAAGTGAACACCTGACCCCAGCCAGAGTTCCGTTCATGTGTCCGTGGAGGGCAGAAGGCACAGGACAACAGCAGAAAAACGGAGGGTCTCTGGGCTCCCCGCCACTGTGACAGGGCATTTTCGACATGCACTGTAATTACCGCCAGAGATATTTACCACCAGGCATTTCCTACCCTTGTCACTCCACGGTGCAGCACGACTCTGCCTGAGTTCACAGCAACACGCACCTTCTTTTATGCTCCTGTTTTCTGGATGGCAGGTGACATTTTATAATATATATATATTTTTCTATTTCTAAGTAATCTGAACCATTCCATCCTGATAGGAATGGCAGAGATGCATTTTATAGCACAAGAACACACATATTTTTTTCTTTTTAATCAGTGAGTAAGAAAATTGTGCATCCAAATTATGATATTCAGGTGATATTTTAGGGGTCATCTTCATTGCTTTATAGGTATCATTATATGAACTACAACAAGGACAACTAAAGAATCTTTTTAATTTCTTATCCCCCAACCTGTATGCAGTCATTAAGCAACATGTATTCATATACAAATGTGAATCATTACACAAATTAGATGTGTAACTTTGTGATAGGTTTTGCCTGATACACTCTCAGAGAATGCAGTAATAGGGCAATGTAGTCAGCTGTTCAACCATTTCCCAAATTTGTAATCACAGCAAAGTGCATTTTTCATAAATAGACTACACTTGGTGATATCTGGCTTTATCAAACAAATGCAGTAAACTTTATTTAAATTGTGATGTATTTACACATTGCCCTCACATGCAAATTAGCTTCCTGTACTGATAAGTGTGTGTCCCTATTGGTAGTCTAAGAATGAGTCCATAAAACAAACTATGTTAAAAAGAGATGAATTGTAAAATATTTGCTCTAAAAGACCATTAGAGAGTCTGCTTTTTCATCAACAAGTAGAATCGGTAGTGTGAAATAGTTTTCCTGATTTGGTACATATCCAAAAATAGTTAAGTAACTTAGGTGTTTGTTTCTGTGTATGCCTGAATTAATTGGTTTAAACAAAAAGTTTGGTGTCGTGGTACTAGTGGAGATGAAGTCCATTATCCCAGCGGCAAGGAGAAACAAGTGTGGGCAGAGCAGGTGCATCTTACACGGCTTAGCCATTTCACTCCTAAAAGATCTCCCAAGAGAAATGAAAACCCATGTCCACACAACGTCTTGTGCTTGCATGTTCCTAATACTATATTCATCATAAATGAAAAGAACTCAAACTAAAAACAACTCAAATGTCCATCAACTGGTAATCAAACAATTGGTGGTATATCCAGGCAGCTGGTTACTATTAAGCTGTAAAAAAGTAATAGGTGCTGATATAGGAGACTACCGGGGTGAATCCCAAGATCGTTATACTAAGCAAAAGAAACCAGACCCAAAAATGTAGGTACTGGGGCGCCAGGGTGGCTCAGTTGGTTAAGCGACTGCCTTCGGCTCAGGTCATGATCCTGGAGTCCTGGGATCGAGTCCCGCATCGGGCTCCCTGCTCAGCGGGGAGCCTGCTTCTCCCTCTGACCCTCCCCACTCTCATGGTCTCTCTGTCTCTAATAAATAAATAAAATCTTAAAAAAAATGTAGGTACTGTATGATTCCTTTTCTATGAAATTCTCTAATAGGGAAAACCATGATGAGAGAAATTGCATTACTGGTTCCCAAGAACCAGGGAAACAAGAGGGTGCTGGCGAGAACAGAACATGAGGAAACTCTTGGAGGGACAGGAAGGTTCTATGGCATGATTCCATCAGTGGGTACACACCTATATACTTCCATCAAATTCATCAGATTAAATAAACACTCAACAAACTGCTCATTTATATGTGGTGAATTTTATTTTCATAATTTATTCCTCAAGTAAGCTGACTGAAAAAACAAACAAACAAACAAACAAACTGCTGGACTGGAATGCATAATAATGAATGACCAGATAGTAATTTCTTCTTCTGTTTATTTTTTTTCATAGTACTCTACAAATAGCATAGGTGAGAATATATAGAAACGGGAGAATCAAAGAAATGAAGCAAACATAGATTTGAAAGATTTCATTATTTTCCAGCTAGATTCCTAAATGGCAAGTCTTGATCCTTGTCATGTGCTCTTTTACAAAATTTACCATTATTTCTTGTGTCTTCTGATTTTTTTTTTTTCCAACTGACTTTCTTTGATGGTATAGCATTAAACGTAAGGTACGTTCATACTCACTCAGTTGTAAGAATTACAGATATACACATGATACTTTTGATTAGATTTTTATCAGTGAGCATTTTCTGAAAACCAAATGGAAAAACAATTTCTGTAAAAGTTTCTCCATACCCAAAACTCTTGGTTCTCCTTCATATTTAACCCATTTAGATCATTTGTTTCTGCTCCATCGACAAACCCAAGATTATTTATTGAACATTTGCCAGATCCCCAGAATTATGGTATGTAATAGAGAACACCGCAGAGCTACGGCATGGGCCCACCTCTGCAGAGGTCACAATCTCAAGGGAGAGAGTGACCAATATCTAAGATAAATGAAACAGAACTTCAGAGAAAATAAACATTGATGAGGACCAGAGTGGCCAGCAGACGTTTCATTGATCAGATATTCATAGGAAGAGTCAGCTGGATACAGATGACAGGAACCAGTCTATGAAACTTTAGAATCTATAATTTAGAAATTTGGGACCACTTATCTTGGGGATTTAAGGCACGATCAATAGACCAAAATATTTCCTCTGAATGCACTGATATCTAATAGAGTATACAAAACCATTATTATCCTCCAATCATTATCTTGTATAAATGAAATGATAGAGGGGTATTTGGTGGGATAGAGGACAAGGTTTTGTTTTGTTCTTTTATTCTACTTACTAGTAACTAGGGATTTTATCTATTAATTCTACATGGCTTCTGAAAACAGCTTTACCCCTGCACACCATACGTGTGGCTTCCTCAGGAGATGTGGGCTCAGGAGAGCCCTTCCCGACATCCACCACCCTCTTGCCCCTGGAGAGTTCTTGGTCAGTCACTGGATCCGGGTTCCAGACCAGCCCTCGCACTTTTTACGATGATGCATTTTCTTCCCGAGTTAGCTTTCAGATATCTTACATTATCAGTGTAATGAAAAAAAAAGTTGCCTAATAACTCTATAAAGCTTTAAAATATAATTTTCATTTTTCCACCCTGAAAATGAGCACAGAACTGGTCAAATGCAATTTTATTGTTTTCAGTTATTATGATAAAATGACCACCACTACGGTCAAACTCCACACACGTTTAGTGCCTTTTTTATGACGTACAGCACAAAAGAAGACTATAAATATGTAGTATTAGCTTTTTAAATGTAATATAAAACCTGATTATTAGATGACTGACAGAAAGAGAGTATCAGTGATTATTCTCAGTCACAGGAAGCATTTAATTTATCAGTTTGTTTTAATTTTGGTGTGTAAAGCTGTGAAACATTTAGAATTTTTTTTTAATGGAGCTGTTAGCTCTTTGGTATTTAAAAAGAAAATGTGCTATTTCTTAGAAACTTGCAGGTGAATAAATAAATTTGAATCATTTCTCTACTTTCCTTCCAGTTAATTTCTGTTTTTCCTCCTATTGACTACATGGGTCATGGTTGTTTTAAAGGGATTTCCTAGAAAAGAGATTTCTCAGTTATTTGTGTTTCCAAGTGTTACTTCAATACCATCCTCCCGACATTCACACTCAAACATATATATTTTTTGTCAAAATCAAATATATATGTGTGTGTTTGTGTGTGTATATAAATATGCATATATTTATTTTACACATAAACAATGTGTCTGTTTTTATTACTTGAAAATAGAAATTCTAGAATGGTACAAATATTTTATTCCTTTTTCATGACTCAGGTCATCTGGTAAGCAAGAACTTCTTCCTTCCTTTTCCTGCAGTCATTGTAGAAATTACAATGTGGTGGACTGTATCTTTAATGTTTACAGTGAGCAGGAATTTGAAAATAAACTAGATTATCAGATTATCAGAAAATAATCTGATCAGCATATTGTAAACCTAACAGGCCCACTATGTGAAGGAGTGCACATACCCATGCTGAATCCCTTCACTCTGGGCATAAAGGTGAGGTTCCTGCTGAGGTGAGGGATTATGGGACAGCCTGGCTTGTGTTTTTACGAAGCCCCGATCTACGACCTACGACCTACGATCGAGACCGACTACGTAAGGTTCATTATTCGAGGGCTGCAGATGGTCTTCCAATTCAAAAACTGCAACCCCTCCCTGGAAAAAAAACAAAAACAAAAACAAAAAACATTAACTATTTGTGCACCTTAAGTGTAACATAAATGAAAGTAAAATCATACTAAAATTATTTTTTTATAACTGAATTTTGAGTAATTCATTCTGGAAAATGAGATGGCATTGTACATACCTTTCATTTGCTTTGAGGTGCTTCTCTTTCCTTGTGGCTCTTTTCATTGTTTCTCATGGTTCTGAATGCATATTGAAAGCATTCTGTAATAATGGGAAAGATGAGACTATGCACTTGAAAGGGTCTGGTGTTTCTTTCTGGTTTCCTAACGTACTTCGACATGTGTGTGTGCAATCCTATGCACCTGATCACCAATTTGGACATTTTCTGTCGATCACAATGACAGTGATGCACACTGCTCGTGTTCTGACACAGAGCATTGGGCTCACGGGGAGCAGGCTCATGCAGGAGACCACGCCAGGACAAGCCACCCTCTCCACAGAGACGCGGAGCAGTGTTGGGTCAACATCTTCAGCTTAGAATCAGTCCTTTTAAATCCCGAATCAGGTGACTAATCAGCAGGGAAATCGAGGATTTCGGCCAAGTCAGGGTAGCCTCCTGTTGGAGCTGATCAGTATTTTGGATAAGATGGGCATTTTCAGATTAGTCCTGGGCAGTAGCACAAACAGAGTTCTCAACTCCAACAGCACTTAGAAATCATTTGCCCAGAGCTAAACTTGAGTTTGGATACGAATACTCCCATAGTCTCTGTGAGACTAGAGAGAAGAGCTGAAGCTCGTTTCTGCGGTCCATGCCTCCTGGATTTCTCGGATCCGGAATTTCACAGTAAGGGCCACAGAGGGGAAAGAAAAGCCAAGCAACCTCATTCCCAATGCATCTTAGCTGTTGACAACACCTTTAAAAGCATCTCATTTTTATTTCAGTCAAACGAAGCACATTGGTGTGAAAAGCAAATACAGTATTTTACCCACACAACAGAATTTCCCCTGAACACCATAATTAAGCATGATTACACATAATTTTAACAAGCACAGGCTACTGTAATAGCAATCTGCTACTTTCCGGGGTCATGTTATACTTTGTGTTAGAAAGGAAATGGCCATGGGAGTTTCCAGCTCCTTCCAAGCGCCTGACTGTTCTGTCCACACAGCGTTCTGTGATGCCGGGGGCATAGCTGTGTCTGCCATGTGGAAATGCTCAGATGTCACCTGCAAGGGGCAGCATGGGTGGATTGCCAGTCATTGGTGGCAATCTTGTTTTCTAAGGATGATGAAAGGAAGTCACTTATTTTAGGTATTTCTGAGTCAAAGCCCCAGGAAATATGAGAATGGAAGAACAGGTGCAGCGTGGACATTGTACGAGACACCGTTGCTCTCATTACCTCTGCCCTCTCCAGAGGATGGAAGCAGTGCTTGATCTTGGGCACATTCTCACCTGGTTACTAGCACCGCCCCCCAAAGCAGTAGTGATCTGGAAGCCACAGATGACCTCTTACGTACTCTAGTCTTTTTTTTTTTTAAACCCTAAATTCAGGATACAGGTGACAGTCGAGTAGCAGATGAGAAAAGTGTAGACACACAAGCTAAGGGGACTTGCTTTTACCACAAGAGTAAAAGCATAAGCAACACTTTATTCAGTCTGTAAATAGATTGGTCTGATGTTATCAGAGAAAAAAGCTTTAGTTTCTAAAATCCAAATGTTTTGGGATGCCTGGGTGGCTCAGTCGGTTAGGCGTCTGTCTTCGGCTCAGGTCATGATCCCAGGGCCCTGGGATCAAGTCCCACATCTGGCTCCCTGCTCGGCGGGGAGCCTGCTTCTCCCTCTGCCTGGCACTCCCCCTGCTTGTACTCTTACTCTCTCTCTCTCACTCTAGCAAATAAATAAAATCTTTAAAAAAATAAATAAATAAAATCCAAATGTTTCTAACACTTTTAAGGAAAGGTTATCTGAATAGTTGGAACAAAGTGGTTTCTGAAGAAATTAGTGAATTGCAATCCTGTGAGAAACCATAGGGAATTTAAAGGAGATTTTAATCTGTGGAAACCACATAAAATATATAAATTTTATGATATTTTCCAGCTTTATTGAGATAAAATTGGCATATAATACTGTGTAAGTTTAAGGTGCACCATATGGTTTGATACGTGTGTATGTTGAGAAGTGATTACCAAAATCATGTTAGTCTCTCACTCAGTTACTGTCTGTGTGTGTGTGATGAGAAATATTAAGATCCACTGCTTTCTGAGTGACTTTCCAGGGTACAGTAAGTGTTATTAAGTAGTCACCATGTCGTATATTACATTTCCAGGACTTAATTCACCTTATAATTAGAAGTTTGTATCCTTTGACCACCTTCAGTCCTTCTCCCAACCCCCTCACCCCTGGCAACCACCAATTTGCAATGTTTCTATGAGGTCCATTTTATTAGATTCCACTTGTAAGTGAAATTATATAGTCTTTCTCTCTGTTTGACTTATTTCACTTAGCATAATGCCCTCAAGGTTCATCCATGTTATGACAAATAGCAGGAGTTCTTTCTTTTTCATCACTGAATAATAGCCCACTGTGTATGTATGTTTTAAATCATGCATTCATGTACAAATGACCACGATGTCTCCCTGCCTCGGCTATTGTAAAAAGTGCTGCAATGAACGTGGGGGTACAAATATCTCTTCAAGACAGTGATTTCATTTCCTTCAGATAAATACCCAGAAGTGGGACTTCTGGATTATAGGGTAGCTCTATTTTTAACTTTTTGAGGAACCTCCATACTGTTTTCCAGAGTGTCTGCACCAGTTTGCATTCCCACCAACATGCAAGAGGGTTCCCCTTTCTCCATACCCTCGCCAACACCTGTTGTTTCTTGTCTTTCTGATGATACCATTCTGACAGGGTAAGGTGATGTCTCATCATGGTTCTCATTTGCATTTTCCTGATAATGAGTGATGTCAAGCACCTTTTGATGTACCTGTTGGCCATCTGTATGTCTTCTTTGAAAAAAAAAGTCTATTCAGGTGATTTGGCCATTTTTCAATTGGATTATTTACTTATTTTTTATTTTATTATTACTATTTTGCTATTAAGCTGTATCAGTCCTTATATATTTTGGATATTAACCTCTTTCCAGATACATGATTTGTAAGTATTTGCCCTCTTTTCATAGGTTACATTTTCATATTGTTGATCATTTCTTTTGCTGGACCAAAGTAGTCCCACTTGATTTTTGCTTTTGCTGCTTATACTTTTCGTGTCATATCCAAAAAATCATTGCCAAGACCGATGTCCAGGAGATTTCTTCCCTATGTTTTCTTCTAGGCATTTCATGGTTTCTGGTTTTATGTTTAAGACTTTCATCCGTCTTGTGGCACCTGGGTGGCTCAGTCGGTGAAGCATCTGCCTTTGGCTCAGGTCATGATCCCGGGGTCCTGGGATCGAGCCCCACATCGGGCTCCCTGCTTTGCGGGGAGTCTGCCTCTCCCTCTCCCTCTGTCCCTGCTCACGTGCTCTCTCTCAATTAATAAAAGTAAAATAAAATACTTAAAACAAATGAATTTTGGGGGGGAAAAAGACTTTCATCCATCTTGAGTTAGTTTTTGTGCGTGGTGCAAGAGAGGAGTTCAGTTTCACTCTTGTGCATATACGTACCCAGTTTCACAGCACCATGTGCTGAAGAGACTGTCCTCTCCTCACTGAGTGTTCTTGGCTCCCTTGTAAAATATTAGATGACCACAGATATGTGGGTTGACTTCTGGGCTCCCTGTATTCTGGTCCACAGATCTCTATGTCTCTCTGACGGTACCACACTTCCTGGAACACTATAGCTTTGTAGTATAGTTTGAAATCAGGAAAGGTGATGCCTCCAACATTGTTCTTTCTCAAGATTGCTTTGGCTATTTGGAATCTTCTGTGGTTATATACATATTTTAGGATTTTTTTTTCTATTTTCATAAAAAAAAAAAAATGCAGCTCTTCTCGGTCTGGAAGTGGTCCAAAAGGTGCTTCAGCCTCAGCTTTGTGTTCAGGGATTTTCCCAATGGTGTCTTATCTATGGATAGTTGCTGGTGGGGCTTCTCGTGAAAGGGACTGAGATCGGGAATGACCTATGCCGCCATCTTGATCGTATCACTCCTAATCAATGGAGTAATAATTTCAAAAATCCAAATAAATATTCTATAATGACTGAGACTTCAGCAACCTAGTGTATTTCCCGTGCCAAACAGAAATTGTATGACCTTAGGGCGCCTGGGTGGCTCAGTTGGTTAAGCGACTGCCTTCGGCTCAGGTCATGATCCTGGAGTCCCTGGATTGAGTCCCGCATCGGGCTCCCTGCTCGGCAGGGAGTCTGCTTCTCCCTCTGACCCTCCCCCCTCTCATGTACTCGCTCTCTCTCATTCTCTCTCTCTCAAATAAATAAATAAAATCTTTAAAAAAAAAAAAAAAAGAAATTGTATGACCTTGTCACAAGTAGATTAGGGAGATAATGCACACCAATGGGATCAGGACATGGTATGTTGTAAAAGTTTACTCCTGATAAATCATGCTCACTAAAAGGCAGGGATATTAGCTTATATAATCCACAAATTATCTACTGAAATTTTAAGAAATTATTGTCTCGATGTATAACTATGGGTGAACATAATTTTAGGATTTAGCTGTATTCATTGAGCACGTTTATAAAAAGAACTTCCCTACGTGCTTTTGGAAGAGAAGAGAAAGTACCTGCTAAAGCAGCTGATGGTTTTCTCATCTACTTGTGGATACGGTTTACAGAAATAAAAGAACAGTCAGTAATACGTGTTCTGCATTACTAGCTGTGTCCTGCATGACCCTGCCTGGCTCATGCCCGCCAAGAACAACGGCAATGGCATCATCAGAGAAGAGGGACCACAGATTTTGAAGAAATGGGCAGTTTCTCTGGGCATATTCCAATATATCCACTGTGACAACCCGTGGGGGGTGATATGAAACAAACCATGCAAACATGCTATGTTTCTGAAAGGATAATTATACCTTGCCTCTATCCTACCTTCTTTTCAGTGCTTTTTGAAGTTTGGGTGTACAACAAATATGTTCTTATGTGGATGTTTAGAAACCTGTCATAGTTCCCCTCTGCGTGGTTAGAGCTTCAGAGTTGATGTCTTGCTCTTGCCCTGTTTGTATTTTATCTTATGTTAGTTTTACATATAAATATTTCAGTGTGCTGATTGTCTAAAGTACATCTGAAGAGCACTTATTTTTCAAAAGAGTCCATAAGTATAAAAAGCCTTTGGTGCTGGTGGGCAATCATTTTTACTGCCAAGAATTAAGTATTATATTCAACCCAAATTCTTATTTGGCAGTATATTATTTTAACTAAGAGATTATCACGAAAACATAGGGATACATTTCCAGAAAAAATAGATGCATTTTATAAGTAAAGAAAACAGTATTTTTATTTTCCATCTATAACTTGTGTATTTTTTTCATTTGCTCTCAATCTAAGAAAAGGGCTAAAAGTGATTACATTTCATAAAAGGCCCCAGGGGATATTAAAACTCATTTTGTAAACACAAATTTTACTTATTCATGAAATACCTCATTATTGTTTTTATTACAAAATTATTTTGTCTTTTCACATAATAAAATATACACTTTATCTAAACTCACCCACCCCATCCTGGATCCTAGGTCAGTTAGGAGTTGGAAAACGTTTCATGAGTGAGCAAGTACATTTGAAATGCGGTGAGTAGCAAGTATAGATTATAAAACCATGCATAAATATCAGCTTCTGTGGCACTCATTGAAAATAATTTTGAAGAGGGTCACCTGGCTGGCTCAGTCAGTACAATAGGTGACTCTTGATCCTGGGGTTGTAAGTTTGAGCCTCACATTGTGTGTAGAGATTACTTAAAAATAAAATATTTAAAATTAAAAAAATAAAATTAAATAAAATAATTCTGAAGGGCATCTACTGTGCCTTGGTCATTTGGATAGCTACTGGAGATTTACCAGGCAATACGATAGACCCTCTCAGAGCTTACAGTAAGCACAAAAGATAAATAAAATGCACAGTGACAAGTGGTACGGCAGAGAATAGAGAGATGCAGGCTATCCCAGGATGCAGGCTATCCCAGCGCAAGTGCAATTGAAAGTAGATTATCAGCAATGAACTGAACTGGAGACACGAGAGGCAGGGTGGATACGATGTTTGCAGTGAGTGAGGAAGACTGCGAAGAAGAGGTACCATCAGTTACTGAAAGAACTTGTAGCCTGGATGGTGGATTGCAAGGAAAGGCGTGAAGAAAGATGACCCAGAGGTGTTAGTAATGTCCAGATCATGCCAGGCGTCCTACATAAACAAAAGAATTTGGATTAAGAATGGAAATCGCCAGAGGCATTTCAAGTGAGTTAGGGCCACCACCTGGTCTGAGGTTTAGAAACATTATTTTGGCTGCAGCATGGAAAGTGGAATGAAGAGCCAGGTAGGAAGCAATCCTTCAAAGGGCAGCAGTGATGTTGGGGCACGGATAATCGTGGCTGATGATCTTTGGAATGCACGGGAGGGCAGCTAACACCGCAGACACGTCTTTGTGTGGGGTCTTTGGGACTTGGGAGGTTGGCTGATGTTACCCATCAAGGAACTGTGTACCTTCTTTGAGATGGTCCTAAAACAATGTTTTTGTAAAATTTATTAATCATGGGAAAGCCAAGACCTACGGCTCATATTTTTTGGTAAATTCTAAATCTAAGACTTCAGAATGTCACAAAAATATAAAACCAGAAGGGACATTAACAATTACCCAATCTTATCACCTTTGTTTCTCATGAAGATTAAATAATGTACTCAGGGTTTTAAAGCTGGCTTCTGCTACAACTGAGATAAAAATTATCTTTACCAGTGAAGATCGTGTATTTAAATGTGGTTGTAAATTTCCCTTTATTTCAAAACTAAGGAAATCTTACAGATACTTAAAAAAAAAAACCTGTTCTTCCGTGTCTTTGAGAACCATAAATTAATCTGGAAGCGTGTGGAAGAAAACATGCCCATTGCATGAGAAATAGTTGTAGTAAATAAATTGAATGTTTGGAATGCCTTATTATAAGTGTTTTCAGCACGTGCTGTTCTTAATAACAATAACAAAATGAAAGTAATGCAGGTTTTACTGGAATTTCTTACACTCCAAAGTGAATTCTTCACAATGCATGAAAAGAAGAGGGCGCAATTCTAATTACCGATGGAAATTAGTATTTCTCTGCTCGTTGCTCCTCTATGACCCTGACTAAACAATTAGCCGAAGAAATGTGAAGGAAAGGTTGGAGTACCCACCTTTGATGGACTGGGGATTAGCAGTCCCTGGAAGGACAGGATATGCTGACAGTGGGAACATTTAGGGAATGGGGAGACCAGGCAGGAAAGAGCACCAAGAGAGGGGTGGATCTCTGCATTTGTCTCCAAACGAGATGGCACACCCAAGGGCACACTGAGGACCACCATCCAGAGAAGACAGGGCAGGACATAGTGTGGACCCAGAAAATTCAGAGAGAGAAAACATACACGTGTGTCATCCTCATCAGCAAGATGCTTTGTGATGCTTCCACGATCAGCAAGTGTGGCAGAGGGTCTTTTGATGCTGTGAACCACCCGCCCCCCCAACTCCAGCAGGCTTCACGGGCAGACAGAACACATCTCTGCTGCTCAGGATGGACTTGACCATGTTGAGCAGTAACAGTGTGAACCGTCCACCTCAGCTTTCCCAAGACTAACGGTCCTTGACTCTCAGGCTGAACGTTGGCGATTTGTAGACAACAGACCAAAACAGACCAAAACCCAACGTAATCACCAACACCTCTCCCCGGGTTCTCCTGTGCCAGATGGCTGGTCCAGGAAACCTTCCCTGTCTTAAAAGCTGGGGAAGTGAAGGATCAAGTTTGGGTCGTGCACAGAGCAGCAGAGAACATTAGCTGCAACAGCTTGCCCGACAACGAGCACGTTGGCCACTCACTCCCTGATCCTGAAGAAGACCTTGTCATCACCGGAAGTTTCCCGAAGCTCCATTGTCGTCTCCTGGTGTGCTCACTGCTCCTCCTTCCTGTCCAACTCCAACAATCCCCAACCCAAGAAGGCCCCCAGGCTTCTATCCTTCCATTCTTGTCCTCACATAGTCAGAAAGTTGGTGGAATAAACACAAACCAGTGTCCCGAGAATTGTATACTACTAAAATCAGAGAATAATTTTCCTTTTGGGCTTCATAAAAACAATTTTTCACTAAAATGTAAACAATATTCTCAGTATTTTTAGGAAATATTTATGAACGGGAAGGAGCCATAGCTTCTTCCTTTTGACAGTTCTCAGTATCTGCCGTTTGCATAACTCCGAAGCCAAAGTCAGTTGGAAAAACTTTGCCAGAGAACATAAAAGCAAATCGATCCCGACTGAATAAAGACTCACGTATTCTACAGTCAATTGACATCATGGGCATCACAAATCTATAAATATTGTCTCTTTCATACCCTTATATTAGTTTGCCTGGGCTGCCATAAAAAGGGCCGCACATTAGGGGGCTTAAATTTATTCCCTGAGAGTTCTGGAGGCTGCAAGCCCAAGACCAAAGTGCTGATTTCTTGTGAGACCTCTCTCCTTGGCTTGCAGTTAGCAGTCTTCTCCCTGTGTCTTCCCATGGCTTTCTCTCTGTGTGTGCCTGGCCCCTACTGTCTCATCCTCTTCTTAGAAGGACAACAGTCCTATTGAACAAAAGCCCTACCATTATGACCTAATTTCAACTTACTTCCTTACAGACCCCACCTCCAAATACAGTCACATCGAGGGTTTGGGCTTCAACCTGAATTATGGGCGGGTGGGTGTTGGGGGCTTATAATGCATTCCATAACAACTCTGAAAAATTATTGATTAGCAGTTAATTCAGTACTGTGTTCCCAGATAATTACTTGCTATGCAGATATCCTGTGTCGCCAACTCAGGACAGAGCCATATGCTTGGATAAAATGACGTTATCTTATAAGATGAAATGTCTAACAAGGACACATGCCTGGGTAGGTGATACGCCAACTCTGAAGAGGTGACCTAATGAAATACCCTTGGGCCGTGCCAACATTCTTCTCCAGAAGCAATTTTGGGTTTGCTGTAATGCACAGATAATTGGATAATCAAGTGCCCAAATGTTCTGCCTAATTGTAGAGCAAAGTTGAAAATAAAAATTGGCCTCGAAAATGTTTAAATTATTCATTGCTAAATGCCCATTTAAATCACAAAATAATCTTTGTAAGCTAGGCATAAGTTATTTATTTTAATAGATGTAATAAACATAGGAAGTTTATCTTTGGTATTGCATAGTAAATAATATTCAGCAATATTTAGTGGCGGAAGTTAACATCCCATATCTATCTTAGTAAAGCAGATACAGGGCATTTATCTCTAACGAGTGTGGCTTCCTATCTCTGAGAAAAACTGACTAGGAAACACACTTGGAAGAATTAGTGAGTTTATATTCTAGGGCTGCTAACTCGAAGCGTGTGGAATCCTATGAAAAATGGTGCCTTTCATGTTGGTACGGCTAATCTCCTTAGGAAAAAAGTTGATAACAGGACAAGTAATTTATTAAACCTATTCCCTAGTTTCTAAAATTAAAATTGCCTTTTTCCCCCCTTGAATATGCACCTCTTTCTCTTCTTTATGATCAGCTCTCCAAATGTGCTTTCAAGCCCATGAAAATACAAATCAGTTGGAAGTTAGCCAGTTAAAGTGTACCTGTAAATTTGCCACCTACTCCAACAAAAGCCTTGGATCTCCTTGATTTTTATGGCAGAATGAAGAAAGAATAAAGAAGGACCCAAATAGTTTTGGTTCATTATATCCTGATGCATTCTCTTATTTTTCTTTTACCTAATTTGTCATTTTTCTACCTACATGAAAATCATTTTAGTAATACTCACACTTACTTTTATTTGCCTTAATTATTTAACTCCCCACGTATTCCCAAAATAATTTTTAAGAACTTATTTCTATTTCTTTTTTCCTGAAAACTGTTACCTTTGTTACCTGTAACACAAGGTAACAAAATATTTAAACACTGTCCTGGTGAGAAGTGCCAAACATATTAAAAATGGCTTGATGTTTGAGAGGTGATTTGTTTCCCCATTGAGATGATATTTTTGGTAGGAACTAATTTCAATTTTTAATTTTGCCAACCTTTTGTGGCAGATGCTGCGGATTGTCTATGCAAATACCATTTATAAAAGGACTGAAACCATTTTCCTTTGTTTTTCTTCATGGTAGAGTCTGCTATGACATTTCCTGGATCTTTCAGACGTAGGAATGGCCAGGTGACCTGCCAGGCACAAAGAAGGATGAACAGAAATCATTAGATATGACCTTGGTTTTGGTTTGGTCTTGGGTTTTTTGGCTTTTGTTTTGTTTTGTTTTTAAAAGAAAAAAACCCAGCTTGCTGCCCTCATGGGAAACCTTGCCTCTCCACTTCCCCCTGCCTTGAGACTCAGCAGCCACTTTGCACCAAGAGACAGAACCCTCCAGACGTCGGCCAGCAAGCCCAGACCCTCGTTGCCGACGCAATCCTTCTGCCTCTCTGCACTTCCAACCTCTGGGTACATGAGGAAAAGAAAATACTCACTAATTTCAGCCCGTATTCATTGAACCTTTTTGTTCCTAGCAGCCAAAGGCAATCCTAATAAAACAAAATTCACAATACTTAGTGACACTTTTACTCTGACCTGTGAAAAAGAGACTATTGTAGCTTGCGAGATGACCTAGCTGTTTTTGTGTGCAGGTATAATTTATGGGTAGATTCACTGCACACATGGGATCATTTCCATGGGATTATTTTTAAATAGACAAATATAATAATGCCACTTTGGTGTTTCTCTTTATGCATAAACCTTTGCTTTAGTCCAACTTAGGGACCATTATTGGGAAAGAACTCCAGTTTCCCCTTTGATAGCATGCATGCAATGTGCTTATTTAGAAATATGTATTACCAGAGGTTGGTCTAAATCAGTCATTTTTTTTTTTTTTTTTGGACTTTTTGTATCTGCATTCTGGTGCTGACATGTGCTAGGTAGGAAAAGGCGTGCTGCTTGAGAGAGGAGGGGTGAGATTCTGACTGCTCGCTATTCACCCCCCTGCTGTCCTCTGAAATGGTCCCCCGGGGGTGCTGCATCCTCTTGAAAACTGCAGCCTGTCATCCTTCTCCCCTGACTAGGGGATGCCTCCGGTCCTGCTTGGAAGCCACTCCTCCTTCTTCCCTAGGCGGGACCTTCGCAGTGTAGATAAAGTCCCACTGGAAAACACTAGAACTTGTGACTGGGAGGGGTTGGAGCTCCCTGTGTGATGCTGACGTGTAGGCAAGTCTGGGAACCACTGATTTTAGGGAATCAGAATGCAGAGGCCAAGGCAAAAAGGGGTCTGTTTAGAACTTTGCTAGAATTAAGAACACCTCATTCCTTTAAAATACAATAGTTAATGTGTTAAGCTTGAAGCTCAACTAGGAAAGTCAACTTTCCTATTTAACGGGAATAAATGGTTCTACAGAGGTGTCATGAAAATTCTCAGATTCTGCATTCTGTGGCGATAATATATAACTGAATGATGTAAGGAGCAGCCTTGCCTGAAGTTCTAAAGGTGAGGGGCTTTTTGTTTCTTTTGGACTTCTTTCATTTTGAAACCAGGGAGCCAGTAATGCTGGGTGTTGGGTAAGATGATGGAAATTAACATTGCAAAGTAGAATGTGTCCCGAGGAACATCTCATTATGGCCCAGGGGGAGGATGGCGGTCACTGAGTCTGGACTGTCCCTCTCTTGTCCCTGAGCCCTGGGAAGGGTGGTGGTCACTGAGTCTGGACTGCCTCTCTCTTGTCCCTGAGCCCTGGGAAGGGTGGCAGTCACTGAGTCTGGACCACTCCTCTCTTGTCTCTGAGCCCTGGGAAGGGTCGCGGTCACTGAGTCTGGACCACCTCTCTCTTGTCCCTGAGCCGGGGGAAGGGTGGTGGTCACTGAGTCTGGAACGCCTCTCTCTTGTCCCTGAGCCCGGGGGGGGGGTGGTGGTCACTGAGTCTGGACTGCTCCTCTCTTGTCCCTGAGCCCGGGGGAGGGTGGCGGTCACTGAGTCTGGACCACCTCTCTCTTGTCCCTGAGCCGGGGGAAGGGTGGTGGTCACTGAGTCTGGAATGCCTCTCTCTTGTCCCTGAGCCCGGGGGGGGGGTGGTGGTCACTGAGTCTGGACTGCTCCTCTCTTGTCCCTGAGCCCGGGGGAGGGTGGCGGTCACTGAGTCTGGACTGCTCCTCTCTTATCCCTGAGCCTGGGGGAGGGTGGCAGTCACTGAGTCTGGACCGCCTCTCTCTTGTCCCTGAGCCGGGGTGAGGGTGGCAGTCACTGAGTCTGGACTGCTCCTCTCTTGTCCCTGAGCCCGGGTGAGGGTGGCAGTCACTGAGTCTGGAACGCCTCTCTCTTGTCCCTGAGCCCAGGGGAGGGTGGCAGTCACTGAGTCTGGACCGCCTCTCTCTTGTCCCTGAGCCTGGGGGAGGGTGGCAGTCACTGAGTCTGGACTGCTCCTCTCTTGTCCCTGAGTTTGGGCAGCTTCCCTGGGTGCTGCTCTTGGCTGAGTTGCTCTGGACCCAGCCTAGCTGCAATGTGAGCATCACTGCCGTGGTTTCAATGTAACCTTTGTTTTGCATGACCCACAAGATAAACATTCAGGGATGAACACAAAATATGTAAAAGTTCAGAGTGTAGTTTCCTTTTGGCTGCTTGTTTTTATTTTAAAGACACTTGATGCATAGTACTAACTTCAGAATGTCTTCAAAATGATGAATGTCTCACCAAGAGTACTATGATGTTCATCCATAGTCTGTTCAAAGTACCTGACTAGAGGCCTCCTGAAGATAATTAATTATTCTTGGGCCTAGTACCTTAGCACATAAGATGTGCTCCACAAATAATTTTGGAAGATTATCAAAGAGAATAATAGATCCAAGTTTCCATGAATATGAAATAAAAGATCTGTGACTTGAACCTAGATTCTCCGTGCAGTTCCCTTTCCTGTAACACACGTTGCCCCCAAGCGTATATACACAGGTTGATAGAAGTTAAAATCTTCATGATAATTTGGGATTGGTGTTCTTGTCAATTTCACAATAAACTAAGAAACAATTGCTCATCACACGTGGTTTCTATAGCTCTTACAGCATGATTATCATAAAGTATAATGAAAGAATAATATCCTCATCAAGGTCTAGAAGTCTTGCATTGCCTGGTCCTTGACCCCCTCATTGTTTTTCTGTTTTGCTTTTCTCCCCCTTTATCACCAGACTATAATCACACTTGGTCTCTAGCTGTTCGTCAGCCCTGCCAGACAGATTCCTCACTCAGCCCCATGTTTTAGTTTTGCTCACTGTATGTGCGGTATTCTGCTTTCTTATACTCATGGATGTGTCCTCCCTTCATATCTCTGCTCAAATGTGAATTTCAGAGACCATCCCTGGATGTTTCACCTGAAACAGAACCCTTACCACTCTGCATTCCCTCTTACACTGCTTTCTCTTTCTTCAGTGAATTTATCACTGTCTGATATATTTTGTATTATTTGTTTATTTTCTGCTGACTGCCCTAAGCTACAAACTTCACAAGATCAGTGACTTGGTCTGTTCGTTTTTTGTTTTGTTTTGTTTTGTTTTGTTTTTCTTTGGCCTTATAGCTAGAACAGTCAATGTACTATGCTCAAAAATATTAGTCACAGACTAAAAAATTGGGCAAAGGCTAGTAACTCTTTGTAGGGAAAAAAAAAAAAAAATCAGCAGCCTGTGTTATAGCTAGAAATTCTGTACCTAAGCCTGGTCAGACATCTCAGAAGTTCATTTAAAGAACATAACAATACCACTATCCACTTTGTTTCAGGAACTGTTTTTAGTACTAGCAAATACAAAGAAAGATATGGATTAGTCATCATTCTGGAAGAATTTACAGTGCGATGGGGTAGAGAAACAAGTTCACAACTAAAGTCAGTCCTGATTGGATTAGATCTGAAACCTCTACAGAAAAGCTACCTATCAATTCTAAAACAGGGAGCAAAATCTGGGCTGTGGGAATTGGAAAGCGCTTTAGCAAAGGGGGATGCCATGACAGGAGAAGAGGTGGTGTCTTCGATGGGGGAGATGAGAATGGGAGAAAGCTCGGTAGCATGAGAAATTCTGGACTGTTGAGTAGCCTCTGGCCTTGAGTGGGAGAAATTTAAGTTGAAGACATGAAAAGTATTTGGAAAATGCACGCTGTTGCACACTGCTTGGTCTCTTTATGACATACAGCACCTGACAGGTGGATCTACCTTCAGGTGCAGTCCTGTGGGCTGGTGGAAGAAGACAGGACATCCCCTAGAGTGTTGAGGAGAAGATAAAGAAGTGAGAGCCAAAAACAATGAGGCCCCAATATGTCAAAAAAAATTGTATGGATAGAGTTTGATAAGGGACACAAAACCAAGATACTTAGTTATGCGAAGGAGCCCAAGGGAACTTAGGTATGACTGAAACACGCATTCGTTCATCTGTGCTTCTACTGCCCTGTGCTGGGGTCATGGCAGGTGCAAAGATGGTACAGAAAGAGGAATAATCAGCCAGGTCTCCATTAGCAATGCACCACACCTCAGGTAAGTGTTGGCGAGCAGCTGTGGTTTCCTGGTTCAAGAGGTTTGCATTGAATTGAACGAAATTGCGTTTTGTAGACCAAAAATCGTCAAATGACCGACAAGTTCATATGGTTCATCTTACTATTTCTCATGACCTTTCTCAGAAATTTACCTCTAAGCTTTCTATGCTGATCTATTTACACCTATTTTCCAGTATCTAGTCCAGAGTGATATCCTGTTCATGCAAACATTTTATTCTCTCCAGAAAGACCACATGAGCATGCCTGAAACAGGCCACCAGGCTCCTTCATCAATCTTGCTGTTTGCTTCCTATGTCATCTAATACTGATATGTCACTAAAAACAAAAATGCTCAGATACATCAAAAGAGCACATTGTGAATCCAATTACTCATTTATTATATAAACATTTACAGGCATAATATATCTAATAAAAATAAAATGTATTAGAGATGAATGGTAAACATGTGATGCCAAAGTACTATAAATATTTTAGATTAATTTTTAAATTTCATTCAAAAATAAATACTTCATAAACTCAGAAAAATTAATTAATATGAAAAAATTTGATAATGAAATAATATTATTTAGTACTTTTAAAGGTCATTGTCAAAGAAAAAGAAAAGCGTATCAACAGGAACATTATGGAGTCCCCAGTAGACTGATCTATGAATCTTCCCCGCTGCTGAATGAACAGGATCAGAGAGGCAGTGAGGATATAATCACAACCGAGTATTTTCTTTAGGCCCTAATTATCATATCCCATTTCTAGACTGATAATTTGGAAGAGATATTTTGACCAACTTTTTTGTTTTTTCTCTAGGGGCTTCAATCTGTCAATTGATAGCAAACTCTAGTATATGTTTCCAAAAAAGAATCTCAAGGTCATCTGTGAGTCATCTTTGACATCTTACATTCCATTACATATGGAAAGAGGCTTGATGAGGTTACTGTATCAATGTCAACACTGATTCTTCATCTTCCATTTGTTCTCCTGGTTCAGAACATATGTAAAGTAGAGGCAGGTTCTCAAGTGAAGGCAATGTGACCTCCAAGGGAAATTTCAAAATCTGTGGATTTTGTCACGCTCCTTGGAGGGACAAGAGTGGGCACAGTGTGTAGGGGTCAGGAGTGGAGAATGTCCCCCAGGAGTCCCCCAAATGAGGTTTCACATGGGAGATCTAATCAGGAACCACGTTCCTATTTCTTCTATGGCTGAGGGGTGAGACCTACTTGCACACACACCTACTGATACCAGACCACGCTGCCTGATCGCTAGTCACTCGTCTATGCAGAGCACTTAATAATGGATGTGTCGGACAGCCCGTTGCGTTCCAGGCCAACAGAGCCCTTGCATCTGGACCCATGAACATCAGCATCTTTGGTGGAAATACGTGACCGCAGCATGCTCTTGACCCTCAGCATGAGGAGCAGGCAGACCTTCATCCGCATCCACACTGTGTGTCAAACAACAGTAGTTTTTATGTCTGAGCACTCTGCAGTCAGGAGTTCTCAGACTCAATTAATGTAGAAAATTGTATTATCCCGCATGCCGTAATTTATTTCCTTGTAAGAAGAAATTATGAATTTTAGTATCACGGAGGCCAAACAAACTTCTAGAAGTCTAAGGTTTACTAACAATCACAGTAATGGCTAATATTTTGAGCCCTGTATACTGGGTACTTTATGTGAATTACATTGTTTAAGTCCCTCAGCTGTCCTTGGAGGTAGGAACTTGTCGCTGAGGATGTATAAGTGAGACTTTGAAAGACTAAATTGCTTATGGTGGCCAGGCAAAGCTCGAGAGGCTCAACACCAAGTCTGACATCCTGACTCCTGACCTCAGTGCTGTGTCCTTTGCCAGGACTGTGGGGTGCCCAGACCCCTACCCAACTGGGGAACCACGCCAAATGCAAGCTCTTTTCTGTTATAAACCATTGATATGAACTGCCTTTTATAAGTGGAAAAAACAAAACAAAACAAAACAAAACTTGATTCAAGGCATCCCAAGTGTTAAATTCAAGTAGATCCACTCCTAGCTCTGTTCAAGTCAAGGCCAGCAACTTGAACTCTAAGGTCTATCCTTAAGGAAACGTGTTCTCTGGAGGTTTCTTTGGCCTGTGTCACATGCAGGAACACTTTTGTTTTTTTTTGTTTTTGTTTTTGTTTTTATTTTTTTATTTTATTTTATTTTTTTAAGATTTTTATTTATTTGACAGAGAGAGAGATAGTGAGAGCAGGAACACAAGCAGGGGGAGTGGGAGAGGGAGAAGCAGACTCCCTGCCGGGCAGGGAGCCCGATGTGGGACTCAATCCCAGGACCCTGGGATCATGACCTGAGCCGAAGGCAGACGCTTAACGACTGAGCCACCCAGGCGCCCATGGAACACTTTTGTTCTTATGTAACCATTAGCATAAGGGTCACCTTCTTTATCTGGTAGCCTGTCAGGTTAGCGGAGCTCACAGAACCTGTTACCCAACACCTGCTTTTGTTTCTTTTGCAATTCTGCCTAAGAAAACAGATGTGTTGATACCCTATCTATTGAAAATCTTGATACCATTATGATATTACAGGTTGATTTTACTTCTTTGATACGGCTAAACACTCAAGTAAAGTTTCTCCTCTCAAGTAAAATAAGCCATCCTGGGTCAGTCTCTGGGTGTGTGTCTGTTCCCCACACCATAGACCACCCAGAAACTCAGTCCTGAGCCAATCTACAAACATCCCCAAAATTGTGAATTTGATTCACAAGTGGTTAGATTGCTAATAAAACCTGAATTTGAATTTGGGCTTGGTCACTACAAGATAATAGAGTAAGCCCATGGAGAATTTCAGCAGGAGGACCAGTAGATGAATTTTTGATGTGTGCATGGAAACCGTCCTGTATCTGTTGAAACTCACTTTTCTCCCTTCCTCCACTCACCAGTCCTGCAGAGCGATCTCTTACACTTATATTCAGATCACATCATGTCTCATCCTAAAACCCTGCCATGCCTTCTTCCCACACCACTCCGCACAAAAACCTGACGGGCTGCTCAGGGGGGGTCCCTCCCTTCCTTTCCAACGACGAGCACCAACCACACTGGGCTGGTAACTCTTTCTGAGAAGGGCTGATTTCAGACTTCCTTTGGGGCTGATTTATACTTTGTTTCCTCCCTTATCCATTATTTTGTAATCCTTTGAACTTCTTCATTTTGCTTCAAACCACCTATGGTGATCAGAAATCATAGACATTTAAAAAATTTTATTGTTTCCCTCTATAAAATGTGAGCCCCAAGAGTGGGAGAATTCTGTCTTGTTTGTTCAGTAACTGGTTACCTAGAACAGTGCCTGACACATAGTTGGCCCTCAAAACATATTTTTTGTATGAATAAATAAGAAACATTTTATTTAATACATTCTGTGTAGTTAACATTTAAGACAGAGCAAAGGTTGAAATATATGGATAGTTTTGTTGCCTTTGTATCCATCACGTTTTAATGCAAAGGGGCTTGGTTCTGCATAGTTTCTTTCTGTCTGAAGACCATTAATATATTCATTTTGTTTCATAAATGAGTTTTAAGATGAAGAGAAAGAATATTCAAATGGATTTATTGATTTCAATATTCAGTAGTGAATGAACAATCTTACTTGTATTGTTTATATTTAAAAAAAGATAGATTAAAACAGAATTGGTATTTACATTTTAATGGCAGCGATCCTGGACAACATGTAGGAAGTGTGTGGGCCAGGAAGACGCATCTATTAATTGTAACATTCGTGTCGCCAACACATCTGCGTAGCTGTTCGTCTCCCTTAAAAGACAATAAATTAAGTACCTTTCTCTCAATTTAAATTACACC